>NC_057016.1:4818678-4846335 GCF_000002595.2 Chlamydomonas reinhardtii | reverse complement strand
GGGGGAGCTATCCTCTGCTAAGTCAGCAACATCTTGACACTATTCTGGCCAATGTGCTTGAGCATAGCTATAGGGCTGCTGCCCAGATGGCAAACAGTGCGCCCCGCAGCCATGACACCACCCACACAATCAGGATGGGCCCCATCCACAAGCACAGTCGCGAGCACCTTGAAAGTTATCAGCGCTGTTGAGCAGTGCGCGAGCTGGCGCCGTGTGGGGGCAGTCCAGAAGTCCAGGCCCAGACCCAGAGCCATGCGGTACGCGCTGTTGGTGAAGCTCAGCACCGTAGCGGCCAGCCGCACGCTGTGGCCCACCGAAGTCCCATCCAGTAGCAGCACGAGCAGCGGCACGTAATGCGAGACCTTGCGTGGGGGATGTGGGCGAGCAGATACCTAGTGTTGCCGCTGCAGTGGTGCCAATATCGCTGTCATCGTCGCCACTGCCGCTCGTGCTGACAGCGGATAGGTCTGGCGGGGGTGGGGAGCCAGGGTGGGGTGGGGCGGGGTGGGGTGGGGTCGCGACCAGGCGGCGTGGTGGCGAGGGCGGGCGGCGGGCTTACATCAGCAACTCCTCAACCTTCGCGTCGGCAACTTCTCTTAAGCCTGGAGCTGGGTGACCAGTGGGTGAACAGTGAGCCCACCGTGGCTCGGGGACCTGTGCCTATCAAACACAGATCGGCAGTAAGTTGCATTCACCGTGCTTACCGATGTGCTGATTTGCCGCCATCGAACCCGCGGCGAGCCGGTGGTGCGAGGATGTATAAATCGAGCGATCCCAAAGCTAGTTGCGATGCTCTGAGGCGCTCGTGGCGGTCATCGGCGGGACCTCGAGGAAGGGCGGTTCCGCCTCCCAGCGAGTTTTATCAAACGCGATTTACAATGATTATGAGCTAGTAAATGCCTATAGGTCAGAACGGTGATCGTCACGACGTGAAGTTCCGGCGTCATGCCGAAACCCTGCCACCTGTGTCGGCGGGGTTGGGCGTCCGCTTGGGCTGCCGCGGCTAGGCTCCTTGCGACGATGTCAAGCCGTTGAGTGAAGTCATGACCGGCACATGGGCTCAAAAATAAAAGCTCCCGGCATCCCGGCAAAGCTCCCGGCATCGGCCTCCGCGACCGACGCCGCTGCCCCCACCACCCCCGCCATGTAGACCGTGGCCGGCCCCTCCCTGGAGCTGACCTCTCGGGCCTGGGCTCGTGACAGCGTGTCCAACACCTGGCGCACCCTCGCCGCCTTTCTGGACGGCACCATCGCCGAGGCGCTCTGGTGCCAGGCGTCCGCCAGGCGTCCGCACTCGCTGGACTCACTCGTACGGCGGGTGTTGGCGCGGCTGGAGCGAGGGGTGGCTGCTGTGCGCGGCCTGGCACGCGGGCGGCACGGCGCTGGGGGGCAGCGATGGGCGGGCGGCAGGGGTAACATCAAGCGCGTTGGTTACAAAAACTGCCGACGCCAGGCCCAAGTGAACCACGCCAGTGGCACGGAATGCGGCTGTGAACAGAGCCGGGTGACCGCTAAGCGCGAACCTGCGCGCCGCCTGCAACGTAAGCGATGTTTAGTGATGGAATAAAGGTGTCTAGGCGGCACGGGGATCCGGGATTGAGCTTGCTTGCTGGCGCTCATCCCAGTGGAGGGTAAACCCTCAGCCCCTCACTGAGTCGCCACGAATTTATTAAGTGTCATTGACGAATTGGAGACCTGGCGGCATGGAGACTAAGTAGACGACACTAGGCAGTGCTTTCTTTACGTTTCTTTGGACCACATGGCTTAGCAATACCAGCACTGTGGATCGGGACGGGACGCCCACGTCGTGGCGTCTGACGTACGATGTGGAAGACCTTTAAGCGAGTGGCACAGTGGCGCGTACCGATGGCGAAAGACAGTACACAATGGACGCACAATGAACAATTGGATTCTAGGGAAGCCGAAGTCTTTCCAAGTCAACCTGACGCCACATTGCATGTGCCGCGACCAAGCTTCCTTTCGCACGTGCCCCTTGCATACCCCTCTCTCAGCCCTTCGTCTGCCACCAGCGTGACGAAGCTACTGCGCAGCATCCCATGCACCCTAACGCCGGCGTGCCCCACCCCCAGGCCCTTTGCCAGCAGCGCCTCCAGCAGCCCCCCGGCCAGCGCCGCCTGCAATGAGCCAATGACCGCGCCACCACATACACTCCTTCGTGCACATAGTCGGGGCATGTCGCTGCATTTCGCGAGCTCGGCGAGCGGACAGGTCACCCCAGGCCCCATTTCAGCTTTTATTCATAGCATACATATTCCATGCATAGGAATCTTGGATGGTTTGGGCTTTGGACGGTGCCGCGTGTATGGGCACGCCCCGGGTGAGACCGGGTTGCTTGGCACTGCCTCCATCCCGGACCACGTACGGCCGGACGAGGCAGGCATAGCCCCAAGACCAACCTTTGCCCAACACCTGCGGCCGAAGCAGAACTCAACGCCAACCTGACAAAACGTCAGCACCTAAGGCCCTATAGCCCCACTGCGAAACCCGAGTTCGGCACACGTAACTGTGGCTCCAACTCACACGGAGCCGTTACCGTCTTTACCATACCGCCTCTGCAAGTCACGGTGTCAGGAACACCGCCGCGGCAACCGGCACACCGCGTCCCCGAATGGATTTTACTCAACATACCGTACACGACAACTGCGGTCTAAAGGTTTTGCGCTCTATGTTCCCGCCCGTCTGCCTACGTTGGGCCCAGCAGATCCTCTTCTCCGGCGTCCACAAGTACTTTCACGCAGCAGATGAGCGCCCAGAAGCGGGCTTCTAGTAGCACTCCTGCGACACATCCACATACATTCAAACCGCCGTCACACAGCCGTCATTAGGCTGCTGATATTGTACAACAAATGCTGTGCTCGCCCCTACCCACAACCAAACGCCGACCGGCCGTGACATGCACGCCAGCGCCGCCTTTCCAGCGGCGCCACGCTATCCTCCACCACGAGGTGTTGCCTGCTCCCTCCGCTTTGCATGTGGATGCCGCCGCTGGGCCCCTGCAGCCGTAGCCCGGCCAGTGCCGCCGCCACCGCAGGTGCATCGCAATGCTGCATGCCGTGCAATACCCAGCAGGATCTCCAAGAGCGCGTGTCGCATACTCGTGAAATCCGCTACGTTCTACAAGTCAAACGAAGCACGCACTGCAGTTAATCAAGCATACGTGCCGAGCTCGGTGAGATAGCCCTTTCTCCTAACACAAAAACTATACCTGCTCGTGTTGCGCAAATGGCGTTTCGCGTAGAAGCGCCCAGCTAGTGTACAGACTGACACTTCTATACACCCTCCTGCCAGCAATCTTGGTCCCGTCACGTCCCCAGCTTCCAACCCCGCCCACCTGCCAAGCACGCCGTGCTGTGCCAGCTGCTGCCGCAGGCTTGGGCATTTCTAACGTCCAGCCGTTGCTCCTGCTGGAAGAGTTGTGCAACTTCTGGTGCCGCTGCTGTAGTTGGTAGGCATCTTCGCTTGAATTGCCATTAAAATTCGACACGGCTGCAACTGACTGCGCCGCGTTCACCTCCTCCGCGACGATGTCTCATGATTAGACACCGAGGACTCACGCGCTTAGCCCTCGCCGCTGCTGTTCCGTGTCGCATGCTGTCAAGTACGCTCCTGGCCAGGCGCGGGCCGGTGCACGTGGCGGCGCCGGCAGGTTCCCAACTGCTGCTGTGGACGCTGGAGGCTTGCTGCGACTGCTGCTGCTGAGCCACTGCTAGGCACGTCCATTTCTGCAGCGTCCGCCTCAGGCACCGCACTTGTCAATGGCAAGGCCGCCACCGCCTCACATGATAGCGTGCTGCCAGACACAGGCTGTGACTGCGACTGTGAGACCCGCAGCGAGGTGGAGGGCAGCCAGCCGTGCCACCATTTTGTGGTGGAGGCAGAAGGGAAGCCGCCCGATGTCACTGTCAGCAGAGGCAGACGCATGCGTTTGGGGGTGTTGGATCAAGGGACCCAGAATGCAGAAGGGCGCAAATAACAGCCAAGTAATGGCCTCTATTGTGAAAGCCGTCCAAATGCCAATGCACTCACATTGATCCTGATCGTGAGGGCCATTAACGTCCTGGGCAAGCGGCAGCAGTTCACCTGCCGAGAAAACCAAAGCGCAAGAGCACTGCAATAAGCGACTTCATTCATATATAGGCAAGAGCCAACAAACGCGCACCCCCATTCTCCGCGCGTGGTCGTCCCCGACAGCTGAGGTTAGTGCATGCCATTACGGTGCCCCTGGACCACCCGCCCAGGAGTACCCGCCCAGGAGCACCGCAGAGCTGCACGACTTTGTGGGACCATTTCACCTTGGTGTGCCACCCCGCAGCCTGGGTTCACCACCCCGTTCTGCTGCGCCGCCGCCGCGTGCTCTGCGGTGGGACAGTGGAATGGGAAACAGGTTAGGGGAGGGTGTGGGCAGTGCCCCAAAGTTGCCCGGCACCACCCGGTCCAGGCCCAGGCCTACACATGCTGGGCGTTCCGGATACCCACATAACAGATTGACACCGAAACACAACCCGACTTACGTTGAGCCGTCTCGATACAACTCGCGCAGAAAGCCCGTATCCCAACCTGTAGCAGGATGTTAACCTTGGCGATCAGAAGGCCCCGAGCATCCTTAAAGCCGTGGCGCAGGAGCAGGCCCAGGTCGTCAGAACTGTGAAGCCAGCTCCGGGTGCACGCCTATTTCCAGCAGGGCCTGTCGCAGGCGCCTATAGCTGCTCTCCTCAAACAGATGCGGCTGTTGTTGCGGCTGCCGTTGAGGGAAGCGCTGGCCAGCTTCGGCCATTATGCGTCCGTGCCCCTTCCAGTCCCTACACCAGGTGATTCACTTGTAGTGTCACCCTCATAATGTCCACTTGAGCAAAATCGAACTCACTTGACGTATGCGAAAGCGGGACAGCGGGCACCTTTATGTGGAAAGCTTGCAGTTTTATATGTGTGTGCATTAGCAATTAATACTTATGGTGTTTTGCTCGTGTTCTGCGCTCTTACCAACTAAAATGGGCCGAAGGTTTGCTGCATCAGTGCTCACTCGCTCACGGCCGCGAGCGTAGCTAAACCGTCGCCAACACGTTGTAAGTCCGTCCAAAATACAGTGTCTAACGGTTCTCCGCAAACTTCCGCGCGACCGACACGCCACGTACGGGTCGCGGGAACGAATGCGGGAGCGTGGAGCTTTGGGACATGCTGCAATTGGTTTGCACTCAGGTAGGTGTCGTCTGTAGCTGCTAAAGCCTGTGTCGATTGGAATACGGACGCCGGCTAGGGCCGCCCCCCCCCGCGCTCTGTACACCGCCGTGGCCGGCCCCTCTATGGAGCTGACCTCTCTGGCCTGGGCTCGTGACAGCGTATCCAACACCTGGCGCACCCTCGCCGCCTTCCTGGACGGCACCAGCGCCGAGGTGCTCTGGCGCCAGGCGTGCGTTGCGTACTCGCCGGATTCGCTCGTATGTACGGCGGTGGGTGTTGGCGCGGCTGGAGCAAGGGGCGGCTGCGTTCTTTCAAGCATATCAATGTGTGGGCTGCGGTGCGCGGCCTGGCACGCCTGGGCACGCGGGCGGCACGGCACTGGCGGTGGCGGGCACCCAGAGGCAACATCCACTTGCTGGACGCGATGTTGGGTGAGGCGGGCGACATGAGGGCTGCGGAGGGGGGGGGACGATGATGGGAGGGGCGCGGGTGGGAGAAGGCGGAGGACGGTGGGCATAGTTTGAACTCTTTAAAGCCGCTGGAGGTGGAGCACGGCACGCACTACAAGCACTGCATCAACGTGAGTCAATGGCACGGTGGCCGTGCCATATTCTTGCAGCTGAGCTCAACTGGGCAATTAGCAGCAACCATTGATTTGGCGGGAATGCCCCAATCGGGCACGCGTGTCAACCGCTGCCGTTCATTAACATTCTAAACGCGTCCTTCATCCATATGTACACCATTGAGCAGACTTGTATTACAGTTCAGCTATATTTTACATCTTCGGTAGCAAGGACAAACCTCGTTTGTTTTTAAGTGGACAACTGAACAACAGCTCTATCTACCGTTTCGAGCGCACGAGGCAAGGAGATTCAAGCAGCATGAGCTATTCTGATTTTATCAAGCTAGCGAGGGCGCTTTACGAGGACGAGGTGCGGAGAAGGCCTCGGCCGAACGCCTGCATGCAACGCTCGCAAAGTGAATCCTGATTTTTGTCAGGACTACGATGTCGATCCAAGGGATCTTATGATGACGATGGCGTCACTTACATCGACCTCTATGACCCAGTCGACACAGGTCGACAGCTTCGTGGCCCAGGCCCAGGCCCTTGCCCAGGCCCTTGAAGCTCAGGCCCGACTCTCCAAGGCATCAGCTGCGGCACAACGCCTCAGGCAGGTGAGCTAGAGAGCGGAAGATGGAGGAGTGTGGCGGTGTTGTGGAGCCATCAGGCAGGCTGAGAGCGTGCGGGCAGTGTTACGGGGCACCGGGCAACCGATGTCACACCCCCACCGTGTCACATCCCCTTTGGGCGCTGGTCACTTGCGTTGCAGGTCTTCCCACCGATCAGCGCTGGCGACCCACACCGCACACTCAAGATGGTACGTACGAGAGTGCATATATCAGGCTGCTTGCATTTCGCAGACGAGAGGGCACAGGGAGTCACAGCCACCCGACCACAGTCTCGGGTTTCAATCCACGCCCATTACCCCATCCCTCTAACGGGCGACACTGGTACCTACCGGCGCAGATGCACCTGGACCTCACGCCCGGTGGGGACAAGAGCTACGTGCGCCACTTCAACGGGGAGCTGCGGCCGCTGACGGCACAGGGCGTGTCCAATGCGGAGCCGCAGGCCGCCAACCACCTCATTCACAAGCTGCTGGTGCAGTGCCCAGTCCTCAAGGTGCTTGCATTCGTGTGGGATCAGCGGGATCGTAAGTACGGTAGCCGCGCGCGGTAGCTAGATAGCCTGCCCCAGCCACCTGGGCTCCGGCGCCCACAGAATCACAGTTCCGTGAGCCAACAATCTCATCCGCTACAGGCGGGTCTATAACTCAAAATGCAGCCACATATTGAGTCCTGTGGATCCGGCGGCCCACCTACATTCATCCCTTCCACAGGTTGACCGGTTCCACAAGGGCGGCAGCTTCGGGCGCCGCACCCTCGTGCGCGGGGCCTTTGATGTCGACCTGTCTGTGTTTGTGATTAAGTTCCAGGAGCGGGCGCTCAAGGTTGCCGACTGGAGCGGCGAGGCGGGGGAGCGGCTGCAGCGCGAGATGCAGCGGGTGGTGGCGGCGTACCTGCGGGGACAGGGGCTGCACGACGTGGTGGAGGTGGAGCACGGCACGCACTACAAGCACTGTGTCAACGTGAGTGGCACACGCACGGAAGGTGCACGGAAGGCCTCACAGCGTTTGCACATGCATTCCATCACTTCCCGTTGTAGTTGCCGTGCTGGGTATTGGGCAGCGACAGCAGGATTCGACACGCCTGCAGAAACCCCTTATTGTCACAGACTTTTGACGTGGCGTTTGCCGATTTATTTGCCCTGCCGGGCCTTGTGTATGTGGGACAGTTGGTGGCGGCGCATGACCAGTTAGAGGCCGTGCGTGCTGCCCACACCCGCCCGGGTGGGTGGGGCACCAGGTTTGGTGAGGCGATGTTGGACTTGTACTTGACGAGCGTGTGGCGGCCTGTGCTTGGATGGGGACCTCGGCGGCACCTGCCGTCGCCGCTCCTGGGGCCGGCGTCGCCCCTGGCGGCGGCGGACCGCATAGCCGCGGCGGTGGCCTTGCTCCCAGGTGGCTGGGAGGCCGCGGCGCGTGCGGCTCGACTGGCTCGCGGGCGGGCGTGGGTCATGCCGCTTCCTGCGGATGCCGTGCGACAGGCGGCGGCGGGGGCCTTGACCCAGGTGGTGCGGGGACTGGGCTGTGTCCTGGACGGGGGCCCGCCTCTGCTGCTGTTGAACTACTCCGTGAAGGCAGGAACGACCATGCAACTGGGCCCCCAGGTTGCGGCGCTGCGGTCTAAACATTTGTTGTATGTGCGTGATGCTGGTGTGTCTGCGGACGGCGCGCTTGCGGCTGCCGGCGCCTTTGCCGGCACTCTGGCCCGTTTGTGGGCGTTAAAATGGGAAAATTATCACAAGGAAGCGTTGTGGCGGGTGGCGGCCAATGCGTGCTGGTCGTTCCCCAAAAATGCCGCCCAGCGTGCAGCTGGGGTGGCAATGCCCCTGTGCCGGGCGTGTGGGCGGGATATGTGTGATGGGGACCGCCGGCACTACTTTTGGGACTGTGTTGTTGCTCGGGCGCTGCGGGAGAACATGGCTATGGCAATGACACGGCTGATGACTGTTTCTCCCGTGCTGACCTTTGGCTGGTGCAGCCGCCTGCTGGGCTGGCGCCGCCGGTGTGGGATGTAGTGTGTTTGGCTGCGCTGTCTGCCCTTGACTCGGGCCGGCAGCAGGTGATTATGACTGGCTTGCGTGTGCGTCGGGCTCTGACGTCGGCGGAAGTCATGCGCATCAGTGTGTCCGTTATTGCTGATTTCTGGGGCCGGCTGCAATCGTATGTCAGTCTCGGCCTCCGCCCGAAAGCCTGGGCCACGGTGCCTGCGCACCATCCGTTCCTTTCGCGGGGTGCGGGTGACTGTGTGCTGCTCGTGTTGCCTGATGATGTGGGCTCCCCGCCCCCCTCGCCTTAATTTGCTCGTGGGTGGTGGGAGCGGTGTGCCTCTGGTGTGTGCGCTGTGGGTGTGGGGGGTCGACGTGGGCGTCGCCGGACTACGTGCCCGGTGTACCTGCGCTGACGCCTCGCCGGTTTGATTGCGCCTCGTGCGCTAGTGCGGTTTGCTGTACGTTGGTGGGGCTCTGGCGGGCTTTGGCTTAGCTTCGACTCGCTGTGCAGTTGCCGAGACACGCTTTACGCGAAGACCTGTTGCACGGTTGTGGAAGGTCGGTAGCCGACTGGGGGGAGGGTGGTTTCCTTTCGGGCCGGAGATGGTCCCTCTTGACCTGGGTGCTGGGCACCCTTGCTTGGTCGGATTGTCCCTTCTTTGTAATATCGCAACCTTATTGTCACCGTCGGCCTCCTCCGCTTGGCACGGCATGCACCCCGCAGGTAAAGGTGCGTGGCGTGGACGTGGACGTCAAGATGGCGGCGCACGTGGCGTCCCAGCAGGGTATGTGTGTGTATGTGTATGTGTGTGTGTGTGTGTGTGTGTGTGTGTGTGTGTGTGTGTGTGTGTGTGTGTGTGTGTGTGTGTGTGTGTGTGTGTGTGTGTGTGTGTGTGTGTGTGTGTGTGTGTGTGTGTGTGTGTGTGTGTGTGTGTGTGTGTGTGTGTGTGTGTGTGTGTGTAGGATGGGCGCCGGTATAGCCAGCCACAGTATGCATGTCGGAGACATCGAAACCAAAGTACCGATAACCATTACAGTTACATCACCATCTGTCCCGATTTGTCCGGCGGCAGGCAAGCAAGCGACCACTCCTGACCGCGGCAAGGCGCAGCGCGACGTGCTGATGCAGACGCTATGGGACACGCCGCCGCACCTGCGCCAGGCGGACCCAACTCGCGAGGCGGCCCTGGCGGAGGCGCTGACGGCGGTGGTCAAGGACACGCATGACCGTGTCAAGAGCTTGGTGCGGCTTATCAAGGTGAGCACCCGTGTGTGGCTGTTGGCTGTTTGGCTGTTGTGCTACGGGTTGCAAACCTGCAGCATAATGGGCACGTGCAAAAATAGCTTGTGCTTTTACTGCGTGAGAGAGGCGCAATGCAACATCGTGCGTGCGGGGTCACTGTTATCATGTGTGCATGCAGTGCTGGTACAAGTACGGCCTCCAAGCGGAGATACCGAACGTGCCCAGCGTGCTGCTGGAGACAGTGGTGCTGGCGGCGGCGCAACGCAAGGGCCTGCTCAGCCCCGGCAAGCAAGAGTGAGCGTGCGTGCCTAGCACTGGGTGCATAGGGTGCTTGCGGAGACATGGCTTGGAATTTAGGACGATGCGTGCATGGGGAGGGGGGGTAAGGATGCCGCAGACACACCCCACCCTTCAAATGGAAAGAGCCTGATGAGAGCGCTCAGAATTCGTTTTAGAGTTCTGATCAGGGAGTAATCAGCATCATACGGCAAGCGCAAAACCATGCCGTCACCAACAGCCCGAGATATGAAAGGATGCGCAAACGGCACAGCGTCCCAACCCTTTGGCCTGATACCCAAAGTCACAAACGTCTGGAGACGAGCCCAGAAGTCAGCTACGACGGCAAGTCCAATGCTCAGCACCTGGGCCGACGGCAGCTTCGCTCGCGCCGCCAACCCGGCCATAACCGCACGCTGCCGACCAAAGTCCAGGGCAGACATAGCAGCGAGACACACCACATCCCACACAGCTGGCGCAAGCCCCGCAGGCGGGCACACTAACCACAACTCCTCACGAGAGAAGGCACTTAGAGCCTCCTCCGGCAGGAAACCCAGAGCCATCCCCATACTTTCCCGCTGTGACAGCGCAACAGTGCAGTCCCAAAACCAGATATGGGCCCTCGCTATGTCCCATGCGTACATGGGTGCAACTGAACGGCCACAAGATGTCCACACGTCAACATGCCTCTAAACATGCCTGTGGTCCCGTGCGAACTTCCGTGTTTGCATGTTATTATAGCTCGCAGCAAGCAGTCGTTTGGCACCATCCTGGAAACAACCAGAGGGGATTTAGGGGGTGTACGGCACGGTACGGCACCGTCGGTCGTCGGTCATGGGGGATCGGGAGGTTCTGCAGGGTGGGGTCGGGGACTTTTGTTTGTAACCCTCCCCGCCCTGATGCGCGCCTTCATGCTATGGCGTGCCCTTTGCATAACACCATTCTTACATACCCGGAGGCCCAAAACCCATGGCTTGCAACGCCTTCCACAGTCGCACCGCAGAGGTGTCTCTGTTCCTGGCGGCCCTGGAGTTGCTGGACGAGGCAGTATCGGACCGGAAAGTGGTGGTGCTGGAGGCGGGGCCGGTGTGGGGCTACACCCGGGCGCAAGCGGAGAGCTGCAGGCACGCGTGGCGGAATGACACCGTGGTGGTGCTGCACCCTATCGATCCCACCTGCAACCTGGCGGCGGTGAGTGGACACGCCATCCTCTCCGCTCTTCATATGCCCACCTTTTGCAGGAACACTGCTGGCCAGCAACATTATTGTAACCGTTACTCACGTCGCCCCGCCCCATCCTGAATCCCGCCTCCGCTGTGTGCCAGCACAGCCCCAGCCGCGCCGCGCAGTGGACTGGTGCCGGCTGGCGCACAAGTCCCGCGAGCTGAAGCGGGTGGTGGAGGGCGGCAGCATGTGGGAGCTGGAGCAGCAGAGCTCGCTGGCGCCCGCCATTCGGGCGCTCAAGGCCGCGTGAGGCGGCAGGGTCAGTACGGTAGTGCGGAACGTGCGTGCATCACCTGCCGGCGGGCTGTGGGTGTGGCGCACATCAGGGGTCAGCTCTTGGGGGCAGCGGTGGAGGGGTAACATTAAGCATGTTGGTTGGTCAGGCATCCCGTGTTGCGGTGGCGTGTGTCGTGGCGGCAGCAGGGTTATATAAGGTGTCGGACTGTCGACGCCAGGCCCAAATGAACCACGCCAGTGGCACGGAATGCGGCTGTGAACGGAGCCGGGTGACCGCCAAGCGCGAACCTGCGCACCTGCAATGTAAGCGATATTTGCCGATGGCATGAAGGTGTCTAGCCGGCACGGGGATCCGGGATTGAGCTTGCTTGCTGGCGCTCATGCCCAGTGGAGGGTAAACCCTCAGCCCCTCACTGAATCGCCACGAATTTATTAACTGCCATTGACGAATTGGAGACCTGGCGGCATGGAGACTAAGTAGACGACACTAGGCGGTGCTTTCTTTACGTTTCTTTGGACCACATGGCTTAGCAATACCAGCACTGTGGATCGGTATGGGATGCCCACGTCGTGGCGTCTGACGTACGATGTGGAAGACCTTTAAGCGAGTGGCACAGTGGCGCGTACCGATGGCGAAAGACAGTACACAATGGACGCACAATGAACAATTGGATTCTAGGGAAGCCGAAGTCTTTCCAAGTCAACCTGACGCCACATTGCATGTGCCGCGACCAAGCTTCCTTTCGCACGTGCCCCTTGCATACCCCTCTCTCAGCCCTTCGTCTGCCACCAGCGTGACGAAGCTACTGCGCAGCATCCCATGCACCCTAACGCCGGCGTGCCCCACCCCCAGGCCCTTTGCCAGCAGCGCCTCCAGCAGCCCCCCGGCCAGCGCCGCCTGCAATGAGCCAATGACCGCGCCACCACATACACTCCTTCGTGCACATAGTCGGGGCATGTCGCTGCATTTCGCGAGCTCGGCGAGCGGACAGGTCACCCCAGGCCCCATTTCAGCTTTTATTCATAGCATACATATTCCATGCATAGGAATCTTGGATGGTTTGGGCTTTGGACGGTGCCGCGTGTATGGGCACGCCCCGGGTGAGACCGGGTTGCTTGGCACTGCCTCCGTCCCGGACCACGTACGGCCGGACGAGGCAGGCATAGCCCCAAGACCAACCTTTGCCCAACACTTGCGGCCGAAGCAGAACTCAACGCCAACCTGACAAAACGTCAGCACCTAAGGCCCTATAGCCCCACTGCGAAACCCGAGCTTGGCGCGCTGCACACACGTAACTGTGGCTCCAACTCACACGGAGCCGTTACCGTCTTTACCATACCGCCTCTGCAAGTCACGGTGTCAGGAACACCGCCGCGGCAACCGGCACACCGCGTCCCCGAATGGATTTTACTCAACATACCGTACACGACAACTGCGGTCTAAAGGTTTTGCGCTCTATGTTCCCGCCCGTCTGCCTACGTTGGGCCCAGCAGATCCTCTTCTCCGGCGTCCACAAGTACTTTCACGCAGCAGATGAGCGCCCAGAAGCGGGCTTCAAGAAGCACTCCTGCTACACATCCACATACATTCCAACCGCCGTCACACAGCCGTCATTAGGCTGCTGATATTGTACAACAAATGCTGTGCTCGCCCCTACCCACAACCAAACGCCGACCGGCCGTGACATGCACGCCAGCGCCGCCTTTCCAGCGGCGCCACGCTATCCTCCACCACGAGGTGTTGCCTGCTCCCTCCGCTTTGCATGTGGATGCCGCCGCTGGGCCCCTGCAGCCGTAGCCCGGCCAGTGCCGCCGCCACCGCAGGTGCATCGCAATGCTGCATGCCGTGCAATACCCAGCAGGATCTCCAAGAGCGCGTGTCGCATACTCGTGAAATCCGCTACGTTCGACAAGTCAAACGAAGCACGCACTGCAGTTAATCAAGCATACGTGCCGAGCTCGGTGAGATAGCCCTTTCTCCTAACACAAAAACTATACCTGCTCGTGTTGCGCAAATGGCGTTTCGCGTAGAAGCGCCCAGCTAGTGTACAGACTGACACTTCTATACACCCTCCTGCCAGCAATCTTGGTCCCGTCACGTCCCCAGCTTCCAACCCCGCCCACCTGCCAAGCACGCCGTGCTGTGCCAGCTGCTGCCGCAGGCTTGGGCATTTCTAACGTCCAGCCGTTGCTCCTGCTGGAAGAGTTGTGCAACTTCTGGTGCCGCTGCTGTAGTTGGCAGGCATCTTCGCTTGAATTGCCATTAAAATTCGACACGGCTGCAACTGACTGCGCCGCGTTCACCTCCTCCGCGACGATGTCTCATGATTAGACACCGAGGACTCACGCGCTTAGCCCTCGCCACTGCTGTTCCGTGTCGCATGCTGTCAAGTACGCTCCTGGCCAGGCGCGGGCCGGTGCACGTGGCGGCGCCGGCAGGTTCCCAACTGCTGCTGTGGACGCTGGAGGCTTGCTGCGACTGCTGCTGCCGAGCCACTGCTAGGCACGTCCAATATCGCAGCGTCCGCCTCAGGCACCGCACTTGTCAATGGCAAGGCCGCCACCGCCTGACATGATAGCATGCTGCCAGACACAGGCTGCGACTGCGACTGTGAGACCCGCAGCGAGGTGGACGGCAGCCAGTCGTGCCACCATTTTGTGGTTGAGGCAGATTGGAAGCCGCCCGATGTCACTGTCAGCAGAGACAGATGCATGCGTACGGGGATATCAGGAGCTAAAATGCGGAAGGGGGCCAATACCAGCCAAGTACTGGCATCTAAATGCCAATGCACTCACATTGATCCTGATCGTGAGGGCCATTAACGTCCTGGGCAAGCGGCAGCAGTTCACCTGCCGAGAAAACCAAAGCGCAAGAGCACTGCAATAAGCGACTTCATTCATATATAGGCAAGAGCCAACAAACGCGCACCCCCATTCTCCGCGCGTGGTCGTCCCCGACAGCTGAGGTTAGTGCATGCCATTACGGTGCCCCTGGACCACCCGCCCAGGAGTACCCGCCCAGGAGCACCGCAGAGCTGCACGACTTTGTGGGACCATTTCACCTTGGTGTGCCACCCCGCAGCCTGGGTTCACCACCCCGTTCTGCTGCGCCGCCGCCGCGTGCTCTGCGGTGGGACAGTGGAATGGGAAACAGGTTAGGGGAGGGTGTGGGCAGTGCCCCAAAGTTGCCCGGCACCACCCGGTCCAGGCCCAGGCCTACACATGCTGGGCGTTCCGGATACCTACATAACAGAGTGACACCGAAACACAACCCGACTTACGTTGAGCCGTCTCGATACAACTCGCGCAGAAAGCCCGTAGCCCAACCTGTAGCAGGATGTTAACCTTGGCGATCAGAAGGCCCCGAGCATCCTTAAAGCCGTGGCGCAGGAGCAGGCCCAGGTCGTCATGCGTGAACTGTGAAGCCAGCTCCGGGTGCACGCCTATTTCCAGCAGGGCCTGTCGCAGGCGCCTATAGCTGCTCTCCTCAAACAGATGCGGCTGTTGTTGCGGCTGCCGTTGAGGGAAGCGCTGGCCAGCTTCGGCCATTATGCGTCCGTGCCCCTTCCAGTCCCTACACCAGGTGATTCACTTGTAGTTTCCTCATGTCCACTTGACCAAAATCGAACTCACTTGACGTATGCAAAAGCGGGACAGCGGGCAACTTTATATGGAAAGCATGCAGTTTTATATGTGTGCGCATTAGCGATTAATACTTATGGTGTTTTGCTCGTGTTCTGCGCTCTTACCAACTAAAATGGGCCGAAGGTTTGCTGCATCAGTGCTCACTCGCTCACGGCCGCGAGCGTAGCTAAACCGTCGCCAACACGTTGTAAGTCCGTCCAAAATACAGTGTCTAACGGTTCTCCGCAAACTTCCGCGCGACCGACACGCCACGTACGGGTCGCGGGAACGAATGCGGGAGCGTGGAGCTTTGGGACATGCTGCAATTAGTTTGCACTCAGGTAGGTGTCGTCTGTAGCTGCTAAAGCCTGTGTCGATTGGAATACGGACGCCGGCTAGGGCCGCCCCCCCCGCGCTCTGTACACCGCCGTGGCCGGCCCCTCCATGGAGCTGACCTCTCTGGCCTGGGCTCGTGACAGCGTATCCAACACCTGGCGCACCCTCGCCGCCTTCCTGGACGGCAACAGCGCCGAGGTGCTCTGGCGCCAGGCGTGCGTTGCGTACTCGCCGGATTCGCTCGTATGTACGACGGTGGGTGTTGGCGCGGCTGGAGCAAGGGGCGGCTGCGTGTGGGCTGCGGTGCGCGGCCTGGCACGCCTGGGCACGCGGGCGGCACGGCACTGGCGGTGGCGGGCACCCAGAGGCAACATCCACTTGCTGGACGCGATGTTGGGTGAGGCGGGCGACATGAGGGCTGCGGAGGGGGGGGGGGACGATGATGGGAGGGGCGCGGGTGGGAGAAGGCGGAGGACGGTGGGCATAGTTTGAACTCTTTAAAGTCGCTGGAGGTGGAGCACGGCACGCACTACAAGCACTGCATCAACGTGAGTCAATGGCACGGTGGCCGTGCCATACTCTTGCAGCTGAGCTCAACTGGGCAATTAGCAGCAACCATTGATTTGGCGGGAATGCCCCAATCGGGCACGCGTGTCAACCGCTGCCGTCCATTGACATTCTAAACGCGTCCTTCATCCATATGTACACCATTGAGCAGACTTGTATTACAGTTCAGCTATATTTTACATCTTCGGTTAGCAAGGACAAACCTCGTTTGTTTTTAAGTGGACAACTGAACAACAGCTCTATCTACCGTTTCGAGCGCACGAGGCAAGGAGATTCAAGCAGCATGAGCTATTCTGATTTTATCAAGCTAGCGAGGGCGCTTTTCGAGCACGAGGTGCGGAGAAGGCACCGGCCGAACGCCTGCATGCAACGCTCGCAAAGTGAATCCTGATTTTTGTCAGGACTACGATGTCGATCCAAGGGGTCTTATGATGACGATGGCGTCGCTGACATCGACCTCTATGACCCAGTCGACACAGGTCGACAGCTTCGTGGCCCAGGCCCAGGCCCTTAAAGCTCAGGCCCGACTCTCCAAGGCATCAGCTGCGGCACAAAGCCTCAGGCAGGTGAGCTAGAGAGCGGAAGATGGAGGAGTGTGGCGGTGTTGTGGAGCCATCAGGCAGGCTGAGAGCGTGCGGGCAGTGTTACGGGTGCACCGCGCAACCGATGTCACACCCCCACCGTGTCAGATCCCCTTTGGGCGCTGGTCACTTGCGTTGCAGGTCTTCCCACCGATCAGCGCTGGCGACCCACACCGCACACTCAAGATGGTACGTACGAGAGTGCATATATCAGGCTGCTTGCATTTCGCAGACGAGAGGGCACAGGGAGTCACAGCCACCCGACCACAGTCTCGGGTTTCAATCCACGCCCGTTACCCCATCCCTCTAACGGGCGACACTGGTACCTACCGGCGCAGATGCACCTGGACCTCACGCCCGGTGGGGACAAGAGCTACGTGCGCCACTTCAACGGGGAGCTGCGGCCGCTGACGGCACAGGGCGTGTCCAATGCGGAGCCGCAGGCCGCCAACCACCTCATTCACAAGCTGCTGGTGCAGTGCCCAGTCCTCAAGGTGCTTGCATTCGTGTGGGATCAGCGGGATCGTAAGTACGGTAGCCGCGCGCGGTAGCTAGCCTGCCCCAGCCACCTGGGCTCCGGCGCACACAGAATCACAGTTCCGTGAGCCAACAATCTCATCCGCTACAGGCGGGTCTATAACTCAAAATGCAGCCACATGTTGAGTCCTGCGGATCCGGCGGCCCACCTACATTCATCCCTTCCACAGGTTGACCGGTTCCACAAGGGCGGCAGCTTCGGGCGCCGCACCCTCGTGCGCGGGGCCTTTGATGTCGACCTGTCTGTGTTTGTGATTAAGTTCCAGGAGCGGGCGCTCAAGGTTGCCGACTGGAGCGGCGAGGCGGGGGAGCGGCTGCAGCGCGAGATGCAGCGGATGGTGGCGGCGTACCTGCGGGGACAGGGGCTGCACGACGTGGTGGAAGTGGAGCACGGCACGCACTACAAGCACTGTGTCAACGTGAGTGGCACACGCACGGAAGGTGCACGGAAGGCCTCACAGCGTTTGCACATGCATTCCACCACTTCCCGTTGTAGTTGCCGTGCTGGGTATCGGGCAGCGACAGCAGGATTCGACACGCCTGCAGAAACCCCTTATTGTCACCGTCGGCCTCCTCCGCTTGGTACGGCATGCACCCCGCAGGTAAAGGTGCGTGGCGTGGACGTGGACGTCAAGATGGCGGCGCACGTGGCGTCCCAGCAGGGTATGTGTGTGTATGTGTGTGTGTATGTGTGTGTGTGTGTGTGTGTGTGTGTGTAGGATGGGGCGCCGGTATAGCCAGCCACAGTATGCATGTCGGAGACATCGAAACCAAAGTACCGATAACCAGTACAGTTACATCACCATCTGTCCCGATTTGTCCGGCGGCAGGCAAGCAAGCGACCACTCCTGACCGCGGCAAGGCGCAGCGCGACGTGCTGATGCAGGCGCTATGGGACACGCCGCCGCACCTGCGCCAGGCGGACCCAACTCGCGAGGCGGCCCTGGCGGAGGCGCTGACGGCGGTGGTCAAGGACACGCATGATCGTGTCAAGAGCTTGGTGCGGCTTATCAAGGTGAGCACCCGTGTGTGGCTGTTGGCTGTTTGGCTGTTGTGCTACGGGTTGCAAACCTGCAGCATAATGGGCACGTGCAAAAATAGCTTGTGCTTTTACTGCGTGAGAGAGGCGCAATGCAACATCGTGCGTGCGGGGTCACTGTTATCATGTGTGCATGCAGTGCTGGTACAAGTACGGCCTCCAAGCGGAGATACCGAACGTGCCCAGCGTGCTGCTGGAGACAGTGGTGCTGGCGGCGGCGCAACGCAAGGGCCTGCTCAGCCCCGGCAAGCAAGAGTGAGCGTGCGTGCCTAGCACTGGGTGCATAGGGTGCTTGCGGAGACATGGCTTGGAATTGAGGACGATGCGTGCATGGGGAGGGGGGGTAAGGATGCCGCAGACACACCCCACCCTTCAAATGGAAAGAGCCTGATGAGAGCGCTCAGAATTCGTTTTTAGAGTTCTGATCAGGGAGTAATCAGCATCATACGGCAAGCGCAAAACCATGCCGTCACCAACAGCCCGAGATATGAAAGGATGCGCAAACGGCACAGCGTCCCAACCCTTTGGCCTGATACCCAAAGTCACAAACGTCTGGAGACGAGCCCAGAAGTCAGCTACGACGGCAAGTCCAATGCTCAGCACCTGGGCCGACGGCAGCTTCGCTCGCGCCGCCAACCCGGCCATAACCGCACGCTGCCGACCAAAGTCCAGGGCAGACATAGCAGCGAGACACACCACATCCCACACAGCTGGCGCAAGCCCCGCAGGCGGGCACACTAACCACAACTCCTCACGAGAGAAGGCACTTAGAGCCTCCTCCGGCAGGAAACCCAGAGCCATCCCCATACTTTCCCGCAGTGACAGCGCAACAGTGCAGTCCCAAAACCAGATATGGGCCCTCGCTATGTCCCATGCGTACATGGGTGCAACTGAACGGCCACAAGATGTCCACACGTCAACATGCCTCTAAACATGCCTGTGGTCCCGTGCGAACTTCCGTGTTTGCATGTTATTATAGATGCGGATTACAATTGAAGGGACAGCCCGACAAGCGGGGGCACGCCGTACCCACGCCGCGAAGTTATTATAGCTCGCAGCAAGCAGTCGTTTGGCACCATCCTGGAAACAACCAGAGGGGATTTAGGGGGTGTACGGCACGGTACGGCACCGTCGGTCGTCGGTCATGGGGGATCGGGAGGTTCTGCAGGGTGGGGTCGGGGACTTTTGTTTGTAACCCTCCCCGCCCTGATGCGCGCCTTCATGCTATGGCGTGCCCTTTGCATAACACCATTCTTACATACCCGGAGGCCCAAAACCCATGGCTTGCAACGCCTTCCACAGTCGCACCGCAGAGGTGTCTCTGTTCCTGGCGGCCCTGGAGTTGCTGGACGAGGCAGTATCGGACCGGAAAGTGGTGGTGCTGGAGGCGGGGCCGGTGTGGGGCTACACCCGGGCGCAAGCGGAGAGCTGCAGGCACGCGTGGCGGAATGACACCGTGGTGGTGCTGCACCCTATCGATCCCACCTGCAACCTGGCGGCGGTGAGTGGACACGCCATCCTCTCCGCTCTTCATATGCCCACTTTTTGCAGGAACACTGCTGGCCAGCAACATTGTAACCGTTACTCACGTCGCCCCGCCCCATCCTGAATCCCGCCTCCGCTGTGTGCCAGCACAGCCCCAGCCGCGCCGCGCCGTGGACTGGTGCCGGCTGGCGCACAAGTCCCGCGAGCTGAAGCAGGTGGTGGAGGGTGGCAGCATGTGGGAGCTGGAGCAGCAGAGCTCGCTGGCGCCCGCCATTCGGGCGCTCAAGGCCGCGTGAGGCAGCAGGGTCAGTACGGTAGTGCGGAACGTGCGTGCACCACCTGCCGGTGGGCTGTGGCTGGGGCGCATATCAGGGGGCAGCTCTTGGGGGCAGCGGTGGGCGGGCGGCAGGGGTAACATCAAGCGTGTTGGTTGGTCAGCCATCCCATGTTGCGGTGTTGCGGTGGCATGTGTCGTGGCGGCAGCAGGGTTATGGTGTCCGGACTGTCAATGCGAGGCCCAAATGAAGCACGCCATTGGCACGGAATGCGGCTGTGAACGGAGCCGGGTGACCGCCAAGCGGGGACCTGCGCACCTGCAATGTGAGCAATGTTTGCCGATGGCATGAAGGTGTCTAGGCGGCACGGGGATCGAGCTTGCTTGCTGGCGCTCAACCCCAGGGGAGGGTAAACCCTCAGCCCATCATTGGATCGCCACGAGTTTCTTAACTGTCATTGACAAAGTGGAGATCTGGCGGCAAGCCTGGCGGCATGGAGGCCAAGTAGACGACACTAGGCGGTGCTTTCTTTGGACCACATGACTTAGGAATGCCAGCACTGTGGATCGGGACGGGATGCCCACGTTGTGGCGTCTGAGGCATCTGACGTATGGTGTGGAAGGCCGTTAAGCGAGTGGCACAGTGGCGTGTACCGATGGCGCAAGACAGTACACAATGGACACACAATGAACTCAGCCCCTGGCCACTCATCTTCGCGGAAGTTTTGCGCCGATGGGGAGGGGGGGCATTGGGGGGAGGGGCACTCCCTCCCCCCGCACGGGATGCAAGCATCGCACGGTAGTGTAGGCACCAGCATATAAGCACGGGCGGTGTTCCTACGCCAAGGGGAGGGGGGTTTCGGGGGGCGCTCGCCCTCCCATACAGGAGGGCGCTGCCGCGCGAACCAGCGTGAACGGACGGGCAGCGAAGCGGCCAGGGCGCGTCAGTCAGGCACGTTTGGGGCGAATAGGCCGCGGCCAGCACACCAGCAACATAGAGAGCTTCCAAATATATTATGACGAATGCCAAACCGCAAAGGTTGAGCGATAAAGGCTGTCTGAAATTGTAAGTCAATCAGTCAGCAGGGAGCACTGTGCGCACATAATTAGTTCTACAAATAGATCCTTATTCAATACATCCGAAGATCTCAGCAATGCACAGTAAGTCGCGTCCGCGGGCAAGCTTGCTAGTGGTGCATTTGGCTCGCTCGCTGCGCTTCAGGGGAACCATGCGCGCGTATAGAATACAGATCATCCTGATCTATCCATTAAATACGATGCATCACGCATAGGCGCCTGGGAGAGGTTGCACAATGGGGGGCGAACCGGTCCCGCGCTTTGCATCCCTTCGGCCGATCTTGGCGCTTGCAAAAAAGTAAAGGTGCTGGGCGAGCTGGCTATTCTTCAACATAAGAGTCAACGCGTTTCGTTCACCCACCCCACAAAGTGCATCTGCTTTGACCAGCGTTTTCTCACAGCAAACGCTCTCAAAATTTAATGGCGCGCAGCTGGGTTGCGTGTCAGGGCGCAAACAGTCTGTTACACTTGGTTCCAGCCTTGAAGGCGGGCTGGGGCGCACACCAGACCCCAAAAACACGCCAGGAGGCACACTTTGGAACAGCATGTGTAGATGAGTGGCTAACAAGGGTCACATCAAGGTCGCAAGATCGAAACCCATCAGGAACGGTTCGGCTCCGTTACCTGTGTAGGCACTGAACATACTTGTGCCGAACTTCCCCGAACGAGCGCCATCTCGGCCTTCTTAGGTCGCTGCTCTACGGGTGCGGACGCTGGTGCGGCGGGTTCTGATGGTTTCCCCGCGAGAGCTATCCTGCTTACTAGAAGCCGGTCTGCAAGCCAGTTGGCGCTGATGCGCCGGGGCAGGAGGAGGCCCCTGATTAGGGAATGTGCGTCACCCAGCGCCGATCTGCGAGCCCGTGTTTCGAGGCGTTACCGTGGCCCAGTATGGCCGATGGTTGCAGACAACCCCCCTCCCCCACATACCTAACAATTGGATTCTAGGGAAACAGCAGTCTTTCCAAGTCAACCAGACGCCACATTGCATGTGCCGCGACCAGGCTTCCTTTCGCACGTACCCCTTGCATACCCCTCTCTCAGCCCTTCGTCTGCCACCAGCGTGACAAAGCTACTGCGCAGCATCCCATGCACCCTAACGCCGGCGTGCCCCACCCCCACGCCCAAGCCCTTTGCCAGCAGCGCCTCCAGCAGGCCCCGGCCAGCGCCGCCTGCAATGAGCCAATGACCTCGCCACCACATACACTCCTTCATGCACATCAGTGCACATTGTCGCTGCATTTCGCGAGCTCGGCGAGCGGACAGGTCACCCCAGGCCCCAGTTCAGCTATTATTCATAGCATACATATTCCATGTTAGGAATCTTGGATGGTTTGGGCTTTGGACGGTGCCGCGTGTATGGGCACGCCCCGGGTGAGACCGGGTTGCTTGGCACCACCTCCGTCCTGGACCACATACGGCCGGACGAGGCAGGCATGGCCCCCAGACCAACCTTTACCCAACACCTGCGGCCGAAGCAGAACTCAACGCAGTGCTCGTATCTTCCTTCTTTTCGACAGAAATTTGCCCCGAAAAGCCTCCGGCGGAAGAAACGTTTGATTCTGAAGTCCAAAAATCTGTGAAAATGCTTCAGGTTTTGGGGGGTCTTTCTGAGAATCGCAGAAGACATTTTGGGGCGTTTCTGTCACTTGTCCGGGCCCAAGGCAAGGGTGACTGAGGTTCTCCAGGATAATCTACTGCAGTGTCCTGCTGGCACCATGGGGGCACACCACGATAGGCCAGCGTCCTACCAGGGTAGTCATGCCGTGGGTGAGTGAGCGTGATGAGCGTGGGTGTCACGCAATACCGTGTGCTGGCGTATGTGTGATGTGCCCCGCTGGTTCTTCTGTGTCATCATCGGCAACGGCCTGCATCTCATCCCGTCCGACCTCGAGGCGACCACGCAGAGTCACTCGTCGTCCAGCCCGGAGTACGTCAAGGCGCCGGAGCCAGCCACCTACAACACTGCCTTCGAGCAGCCGGCGCTGATCCGTTCACCCCCCGCCTACTTCGACGGGCCGTGGCGCCAGATCAGCATGGAGTTCTGCGACGACTTCCTGCCCTTTGACCACCTCCCGGAGTGCCACATCGGCTGCCTGGTGCACGGCTTCTGGGCGCACCACTACTCATGGCAGTGCGCGGATGTCGTCGCACTGCCAGGAGTAGTGGTGCGCCCAGAAGCCGTGCACCAGGCAGCCGATGTGGCACTCCGGGAGGTGGTCAAAGGGCAGGAAGTCGTCGCAGAACTCCATGCTGATCTGGTGCCACGGCCCGTCGAAGTAGGCGGGGGGGCGAACAGATCAGCGCCGGCTGCTCGAAGGCGGTGTTGTAGGTGGCTGGCTCCGGCGCCTTGACGTACTCCGGGCCGGACAACGAGTGACTCTGCGTGGTCGCCTCGAGGTCGGACGGGATGAGATGCGGGCCGTTGCCAATGATGACACAGAAGTCACTGCTGCCACCCTGCCAGAGTTGGACTGCTGCGGCGGTGGAGGCAGCTGATGCTCGGCGGCCGAGGGCTCCAGAGCGCTGCGCTCGGAGATGGGCTGGCTGCTCGCTAGCTCGCCGGCCTCAGCGCCGTTGCTGCCGTTGGAGGGGGCGGCGTCGAAGCAGGCGCAGGGGTCGCAGCCGCAGATGCACTCCACGTCGCCCTCCTCCTCCTGGGCAGTCACCGCCTCTCCGCCGTCGGGCCCTTTGGGCTCTGCGGCGCAGGGCAAGAACTCGAGGCGGCCCGAAGCGAGCAGCGACGGCTTGGGAGTCTCCTGCTGCTGAGCACGCTGCGGCACGGACTGCGGCGGCTCACCCTCGGCGCTCTTGGCCCGCAGCTGCTGCTGAAGGGAGCTGGCTGACTGGAGCAGCACGCACTCAGTGGTCTTGAGCTGCAGCTGACGCTCCAGGGGGTTGACCTTGCTCTGCAGCTTGTCAACGGCCTCCTGCTTGCGCCGCAGCTGAAACTGCAGCTCTGAAAGCAGCTCGTGCAGCTTGCGGCACTCCTGGTTGGCTGTGCGGGCCTCGTGCTTGTGCCACTGGACCGCCTGCTGCAGCCAGGCAATGTGCTTCTCCGGGTCCTGACAGCGGGCAGGGCTCAGGGGATCCGGGGCGCCGTGAACTGCGGGGTCGTACTGCCAGACCTGGGCGCCGCTTTGCGGCGCGTGGCGGCTGCGGTCGTACTCGCGCCGGTCAGGGCTGCGGCGGCACTCTGCACTGCGTGGGCGCTCGCGGTCGCGGTTGTAGACGTTGCTGCGCTCCCTGCTGCGTTCACGTTCACGGCCTCCTGAGAGGCTGCGGCTGGCGTCACGGTCCCGGTCGTAGCCGCTTTGCGGCTGGGAGCGCTCAGGGAAACGGGCAGCGTCACCTTTGGTGACCTGGTGCTGGCGCTTTGCGTCAGAGATGTAGCCGGGATAGCCGCCTCCGCGGCCACTTCGTGGCAGAGCGGTCGGGCCTTCGGCACCGAAACGGTCAGCTTCCCCTTGCCGCGTGCGGACGCTGACTCCTCGCGGTGCGAGTAAGAGTCGTTGTAGCGTCCACTCACTGCGCGGCAAGTAAAGGCAAAATAGGATGGAGCACAGCGATTTAGGTCAGTGACTTGAAGTGCGGAAACGGGGAGTCAGGATGGCCAATCGCTGCTTGCTGTTTCTCGTAACTCCCTCTTCACTCCAATCGCTGGCAATTTCGCTCGGGCAGGCGAGCTAACGAGTTCCAAAGCACGGCATCAGTCGAAGCTGGTCGCTGACGGCACTTAGCAGCAAGGGAGTAGCGCGCATGAACTTGGCCAAAGGGCCCGGCGCTCGTATGACGCTAACCGTGGCTGCTGACTTGGGGCTTTGCCCTTTGTTACTACCAGCGCGCTGGGCCTTCGGCCTGAGTGCTTACTGGGTGCTCGAAGTTCTTGACCGGTGCGGGAGCAAGGCGATAGCTCACTTCGTGAGCGAGCCCCGGCTCACTTTGTGAGCGGTCAATGTTTGAGCTAAGGTCTGCTTGTAGCCCCTTGCTCGACGGCTAGCAGAACAGGCGGGTCGTGTGGCTCAGGATGCCTCTCACGAATGTTGTTTACAGTTTGTAGCCTTCAGGCGGCTTCTGTGTACCGGTGGTCAGATGTTTTGGAATCGCTAAGTGATAAATCAAGTAGCTCAAACATTGACAAGCAAGTTTGAGCTCCGGCGCCCATTAAAAGGGCCGCCAGCGCGCCCATGACGCAGCTCCGGGGCGCTACTGGTCTGACTTACGACCGTCCACGAACCCACACATTGCTCAGCAACGCCGTGTTGCTAACAGTTAATTCACCCCATCTTGTACCGTTCTAACACGGAAACGCGTGGAGATACGCCCAGATCACGCAACGCACACTATGGCTGTGTGCACATTATTTGACATGTCAGGTTGCGACATGTCGAAATGTGAAATGCGACATACAACATTGCGACATACCAAGACTCACCCACATTTGCATGGCTACGCGTCCTGGAGCCCATTTAAGTAACATCTCCCAGCTTTGCGGCGGTGTATTGCGCTAGCGTAGCCACAAGCTCCTCCCACTGGCCGCACCCTACGCCACGCCACCACCACCGTGGCAACCGAGACACGTTTTGTTGTGTGCCACGGCGTTCCACGCTTACCAGAGGCATATTGAATGCATGCACAATATGTTTGGCGGGTTTGGATGCGTTTGGGCGGTATGTGCATTATGTCGCAATGTCGCATGTCGCAATTTACATATCCACGTGTCGCATCCTGACCATGTCAAATAACTTGCAAGCTGCTATAACGCACTGACGTGACACACGTCCTAACACAAAACGCCTAGTTCCGAGTCAGGGTTTTGTCCCTCTAAGTAAGTCAATTATGCTAAGTAATGCGTGAAAACACCATGCGGTGACACGGCATGCACGGTCACACGTCAGGGCGTGACATGGGTGAGGGCGCTGGGGTTTGGCGTGGGGATGGGCCACGATTTGCCATAGAGCCATGGAGCCGGTGCTTTATTCAGCAACATAGTGTTAATGTGGCAACAGCGACCGCACCCCGCACGCTGTAACAATGGCACATCCCGTGCGGCAGATTATCTTGCTGTGCCGGAGCCGGGACGTGGGCTGGGGGCAACAGCAACCTCACCCCGCACACTGTAACAATGGCACATCCCGTGTGGCAGAATATTTTGCTGTGCTGGAGCCGGGACGTGGGCTGGGGGCAACAGCAACCTCACCCCGCACGCTGTTAAAATGGCACATCCCGTGCGGCAGATTATCTTGCTGTGCCGGAGCCGGTACGTAGGCTGGGGGCAACAGCTACCTCCCCCCGCACGCTGTAACAGTGGTACATCCCGTGCGGCGGAATATTGTGCTGTGCCGGAGCCGGAACGTGGGCTGGGGGCAACTGCAGCCGCATTTGGCACGCTGCAACAGGGCAAGCCTGACACACCCCTGGCCTGACACGAATCGTGCATAGGTCGGGGGCGGAGCCCCCGGAAAAATTTAGGGGCTGAAAGATGCGGCGGCAGCGGGTTGATGCCTGTTTTCGGAAATCTGTCACTCGCGCCTGCCTTCTTAAGATACGAGCACTGACTCAACGCCAACCTGATAAAACGTCAGCACCTAAGGCCCTAGCCCCCATGGCGAAACCCGAGCTCGGCACGCTGCACACACGTAACTGTGGCTCCAACGCACATGGAGCCGTTACCGTCTATACCATACCGCCTCTGGAAGTCACGGTGTCAGGAACACCGCCGCGGCAACCGGCACACCGCGTCCCCGAATGGATTTTACTCATCATACACGACCATTGCGGTCTAAGGTTTTGCGCTCTATGTTCCCGCCCGTCTGCCTACGTTGGGCCCAGCAGACCTCTTCTCCGGCGTCCACAAGTACTTTCACGCAGCAGATGAGCGCCCAGAAGCGGGCTTCTAGTAGCACTCCTGCTACACATCCATATACATTCCAACCGCCGTCACACAGCCGTCATTAGGCTGCTGATATTGTACACCAAATGCTGTGCTCGCCCCTACCCACAACCAAGCGCCGACCGGCCGTGACATGCACGCCAGCACCGCCTTTCCAGCGGCGCTACGCTCTCCTCCACCACGAGGTGTTGCCTGCTCCCTCCGCTCCGCATGCGGATGCCGCCGCTGGGCCCCGGTCTGCAGCCGCAGCCGCCGCCGGGCCAGTGCCGCGCCACCACAGGTGCATCGCAATGCTGGTTGCCGCTTTACCCAGCAGGATCTCCAAGAGCGTGTGCCGCATACTCATGAAATCCGCTACGTTCTACAAGTCAAATGAAGCCCGCACTGCAGTCAATCAAGCATACGTGCCAAGCGTGGTGAGATAGCCCCTTATCGTAACACCAAAACTATACCGCCCACATCCCCCACGCAAGGTCGCGCATTTCTCACCTCCTGCTGGTGCCACTGCTCGTGCTGCTACTGGATGGCACTTCGGTGGGCCACAGCGTGCGGCTGGCCGCTACGGTGCTGAGCTTCACCCTCAGCGCGAACCGCATGGCTGCGGATCTGGGCCTGGACTTCTGGACTGCCCCCGCACGGCGCCAGCTCGCGCACTGCTCAACAGCACAGATAACCTTCAAGGTGCTCGCGACTGTGCTTGTGGATGGGGCCCATCCATCCTGATTGTGTGGGTGGTGTCATGGCTGCGGGGCGCACTGTTTGCCATCTGGGCAGCAGCCCTATAGCTATGCTCAAGCACATTGGCCAGATCAGTCCAAGACGTTGCTGACTTAGCAGAGGATAGCGGGCTTGTGGCCGGGGGAGCTATCCTCTGCTAAGTCAGCAACATCTGA
>NC_057016.1:4810943-4818056 GCF_000002595.2 Chlamydomonas reinhardtii | reverse complement strand
AGGCTAAGTCAGCAACATCTTGACACTGATCTGGCCAATGCGCTTGAGCATAGCTATAGGGCTGCTGCCCAGATGACAAACAGTGCGCCCCGCAGCCATGACACCACCCACACAATCAGGATGGGCCCCATCCACAAGCACAGTCGCGAGCACCTTGAAGGTTATCAGCGCTGTTGAGCAGTGCGCGAGCTGGCGCCGTGCGGGGACAGCCCAGAAGTCCAGGCCCAGATCCAGAGCCATGCGGTACGTGCTGTTGGTGAAGCTCAGCACCGTAGCGGCCAGCCGCACGCTGTGGCCCACCGAAGTCCCATCCAGTAGCAGCACGAGCAGCGGCACGTAATGCGAGACCTTGCGTGGGGGATGTGGGCGAGCGGTTACCTAGCGTTGGCGCTGCATTAGTGCCAATATCGCTGTCATCGTCGCCACTGTCGCTCGTGCTGGCAGCGGATAGGTCTAGCGGGGGTGGGGAGCCAGGGGCGGGGTGGGGTGGGGTCAGCGTGGTGGCGAGGGCGGGCGGCGGGCTTACGTCAGCAACTTCTCAACCTTCGCGTCGGCAACTTCTTCTTAAGCCTGGAGCTGGGTGACCAGTGGGTGAACAGTGAGCCCACCGTGGCTCGGGGACCTGTGCCTATCAAACACAGATCGGCAGTAAGCCGCATTCACCGTGCTTACCGATGTGCCGATTTGCCGCCATCGAACCCGCGGCGAGCTGGTGGTGCGAGGATCGAGCGGTCCCAAAGCTAGTTGCGATGCTCTGAGGCGCTCGTGGCGGTCATCGGCGGGACCTCGCCGAGCTAGGAAGGGCGGTTCCGCCTCCCAGCGAGTTTTATCAAACGCGATTTACAATGATTATGAGCTAGTAAATGCCTATAGGTCTGCCGGATTAGAACGGTGATCGTCACGACGTGAGGTTCATGCCGTGAGGCGTCATGCCGTCATGTCCGGCTGGGCGTCCGGCTGGGGCGAAACCCTGTGTCGGCGGGGTTGGGCACTTGGGCGCCCGTTTGGGCTGCCGCGGCTAGGCCCCTTGCGACGATGTCAAGCCGTTGAGTGAAATCATGACGGCACATGGGCTCAAAAATAAAAGCTCCCGCCCGGCATCCCGGCGAAGCTCCCGGCATCGGCCTCCGCGACCGACGCCGCTGCCCCCCATCACCCCCACCATGCAATGAACATTTGGAATCTAGGGAAACCGCAGTCTGTCCAAGTCAACCTGACGCCACATTGCATGTGCCGCGACCAGGCTTTCCTTTCGCACGTGCCCATTGCACACCCCTCTCTCAGCCCTTGGTCTGCCACCAGCGTGACGAAGCTACTGCGCAGCATCCCATGCACCCTAACGCCGGCGTGCCCCACCCCCACCCCCAGGCCCTTTGCCAGCAGCGCCTCCAGCAGCCCCCCGGCCAGCGCCGCCGCCTGCAATGACCGCGCCACCACGTGCAGAACCCATGGCCCCACCCCTCGCCGCGCCGCCTCCCGCCACCACGGTTTTTGCTGCCGCTTTCGGTGCACGGCGCATTGCCGGCGCTGGCGCTGTCACCTCTTCTTCGTGCTTGTCCTCAGCCTCCCCTTCATCCATGGCAGCGGGACCCCTCGCCACGGCGGCAGCTCCACCGGCGGCACGCGCAGGGCCGTGCTGCCCGCTGGCGTGGACCCCCAGCGAATCGGCCTCAGCAGCGGTGTGGCCCGCTGCGCCGGAGGCAGCTGCTGAGAAGGTGGGCTTCTGCGGTGGCCGCTTCCTGCCAGCATCAAAGCCGCCCTCGAGGCGGTCCGCCGCAAAGCGCATCACAGCAGCCTCGTAGCGCTGCGCCACCGCCGCGCCCGCAGCGACCTCTGCCCCGTGCCCTCCATCCTCCACCCCGCCTGCTGCTCCGCCTGCAACACCACCAGCGCCAGGATCCGCCGTCGCGGCTCCTGCTGCCGAGTCCACCGGCTGGCGCCGCTGCTTTGGCGGGAGGGCCGCTGCCGCGGCGACGCGGTTGCCGATCTGCCCCAGTAGCTCCGTAAGCCGCCGCTGCGCCGCCACCGCGCCGCCACCTCCTCCAAGACCCCGGCCAGTGGCAGCAACGCCATGGCCGCCGCCGTCCATCGCCAAAGCCCCATCGCCTGCCACTGCGGCCCCTCCCACGCCGCCGCCAGCACGCTCCGCCTGCGCCACGACTTCATCAGCCCCAGCTTCACCTTCGGCAGCAGCTCCTGCACCGGCCCCGCTGCGGCTGCCTGCCGCTGTCGCCGAGGGCTGGTACCTGGCCACGTAGCCCCGCAGCACGTGTACCGTGTGGGGCGTGAACGCCGCCAGCACCCAGGGGTCACGCTGGGCCGCCTGCAGCAAGGGAAGCGGAGATGTTACAAGAGAATTATAGGGAGAGCAAGATTGAAAGGCTGAGATTCAGGAGGGTCGGTTTCGCTTCTGGGTGTCTCATCGCAAAGCAGCAGCAAGACGTGCAGCCGTGGAGGTTGCAAAGGAGACGGCTGGGCAAAGGTTCAGCAGCCGGCGGCCCCACCTGCAGTTGCAGCAGGGCCGCGCTCAGCGCGCGGGCTGAGGGCGTCATCTCGGCCAGCAATACCAGCGCCGCGGCAGAGCCCGCGGCAGCAGCAGCTGTGGGCACGGCCGCCTCGGCTTCGCCGCCGTTGCCCGCTGGCGCAGCTACGCCGGCACCAGAGCACACAGCCTGTGCACAGAGTTTTTAACGTTCGGCTACACCACTGGTGCGCGTCATGCGGCTGGAAAATGGAAACACGGAGCATTAAACCAAATGCATGCATGCATGCGTGCGCCAGGCCCTCTGTGTGGCCGCACCTGGATGGCGGGCAGCGCCAGGTCGTCACTGTGCAGGTCCGCAGGCCGCAGCAGCGGCGGCAGTAGCAGCGGCGGCAGTAGCCGCTGCTCGATCCTGCCCGCGCCGCCCCTGCCGCCATCACCGGTGCTGCTACCCCCACCAGCGACGCGGTTGCTACTGCCGCCCAAAGCTGCGGCGGACGGCAGTAGCACCTCCACCACCAGCTGCACCTGCAGTGGCGGCGGGCAATTGCGCAGCAGCCCTAGAGCCACCGACACACGCCGTCCCGTGCCACCACCCCATCCGCTGCCACTGCCGGCGGCGCCGTCGCCTTCGCCGCCGCCGTCTGCCTGCGACAGCGATCCTCCCCTAGCTGCAGTGGAAGCTGCGGACGGGGCCTGGCCCGTAGCAAGCAGCAGCAGTGCAGCCACTGGATGCGCGACCTGAAGGGAGAGGCGACAGAGCTCGTGCTCAGCACCTTGAGGCTCCGAGTTAACAACCTCACTACAGTACGGTGTCCTGCAACGCTTCCGACTGTGCACCTTTTATCTACGCAGCATGCATCCTCACCAAGTGCCTGCGCGGCAGCCGCGGCGGGGGCAGCAGGCAGCGCGCCAGTGTGCGGTAGCTGGCTGCGGACCACTGCAGCCGCCCTGTGGCCAGCAGGCGGCAGTAGCTGTTGACCAGCGGCGGCAGTAGCACCGCCGCAGCTGCCAGGCCCGCCGCAGCCGTGGCCGCAACATCTTTCCCTGAGTCCTTGCTACTGCCAGCCACCTCTGCCGAAGCATCAGCAGTAGAGGTAGGCGCGGCAGTAGCAGTGACAGTAGCTGTGGCTGTAGCAGCCAGCAGCAGGTCCTCAATGACTGTCTCCAGCAGTCCCACCAGCGGCCGGTGTCGGTTGGGGTCACGCAGTACCAGGTCAGCCGCCACCGCCGCCGCTGCCGCCACCAGCCCCGCTGGCCGCCGCCGCCAGTCCGCCAGCGGTGCCGCCACGGCCGCCGCCGTGTGCAGCTCCGCCAGCGAGTCAGACAACACCAGGAGGCTGCCCAGGGCCCGCATCGCCTGCACCTGTGGAAGGTAAGGAAATAACAACAACAAATCGCGGCACACGCTTTACCTAGGTACCCATGCAAGTGCGTGCAAAGCAAAACTGCCCTGCACCACGCTCGTACAGCATGTCCACAGAGCACCCGGTGACCATGCCCCGCCCCTTCCACGCACCTGGACTTCTGCCGGCACAGCGCCGCGACCCCCAGCCGCCACCTGGCCGCCGGCCGCCGGCCCTACCGCTCGCTCCAGCCCCACCCCCAGCGCCTGCTCCTCCCGCTGGTTCCCCAGCCCCAGCATCCCTAGCAGCACTCGCGTGTGGCTGGCGGGCGCCGACTCGGCCATCAGCCGCTCCAGCAGCCGCTGGGCCACGCCACGACTGGCGCGCTCCTCCTCCGCCTCCCGCATGTAGTCGCCCCCGCCTCCGCCTCCACCCTCGCCTCCGGCTCCGGCTGCTCCAACACTGCCAGCAGCAGCCGGCAGGTCGCCAGCGCCGCCAGAGCGTCCGCCGTCGGCTCCAGCCGCAGCGCCTGCCGCACCGTCCACGTCCATCCCATGTCCTGCTCCCTCCGCCTGTTCCCCTGCCGCTGCAACTGCCTCTACGGCACTGGCGCCCCGACCTCCCTGCCCCGAGCTGCTGCTGCTGCTGCCGCCCCGCAGCCCCCAGCCTCCGCCTCCGTCTCCGCTGCCGCCGTGGCCGCGGCGCGCCTCCGCCAAGCGTGCCGCGATGTCGTGCCGCTCGTACTCGTAAAGCCGGGCCATGTGGGTCAGCAGCAGCAGGTAGCAGCGCAGCGGCCCCCAGCTGCCCACTGGTGCTGGCGCTGTCGGTATTGGTGCTGTCGGTGGCGCTGGTATTAGCCGTGGCGCGGGTGTTTGTGCGGTGGGAGGGTCCGCCGGGGACCCGGGTGGCAGCCCATGCCCGCCGTGCCCGTCTGCTGCAGGCTGGTGCTCTGCCGGGGGCTGCCGGGGATGCTGCTGGCACGAGGGCCGCTGCTGCTGCGGCTGCTGCTGCCGCTGCTGTATCAGGGAGGCCCGCGCCAGGCGAAGGTGGCGGCTGAACACCGGCGTGGCCCCAGGGCACTTGGCCAGAGTCTGCAAGCGATGGGTGTAAAGTGGAATCGCGGTGGGCACGAACAAGGCTAACACCTAGCTAGCCAACATGCGGCGGCATAGCCCCTTTTCCGAAGTGACGCACACAGCGCATCACGGCACGCACTCACCCCGTACGCCGCCTCAAGCGCCTCCAAGGCGCCCAATGATTCGGTGGTGGCAACGGCATCTGCAGGCAGTCCGGCAGCGCCCACCGCTGTGGCAGCCGACCGCAGCTGCTGAGCCGACCTGTCCAGGAAGCGCAGTAGCAGCTCGCTGAGTGCAGGGCCGCCACCCGCGGCGCCGCTGTTCCCCGTGCTGCTGCCGTCACCGCCGCTGCTGCCTCCGGCTCCGCGTGTGCGGTCGGCACCGCTGTCATCCAACACGGCCAGGCAGCACTCGCGCCGGCCCCGGTGCTGCACTGCCGCAGTCGCACTGGCCGTGCCCTTGTCGTCGGCGAAGCGCACATGGCCCTTCTTCCGGCCCGCCGCTGCTGCTACTGCTGCTGGCGCAAGTGATGGCTGCAACGGGGCCGCCGCCGCCGCCGCCGCTGCAGCTGACACGCCAGCACCGGGGCTGCCGGGGCGAGGTCTGCAGCCCGGCTCCGGCAGCGCAGCGGCAAGCAGCCGGAAGCCGCACGCCAGGCAGCTGTGGCAGGAGGCAGAGAACTCGCTGCGCCGCATGTCACAATCGCTGCGCCCCGCTCCGCTGCCGCCATGGGGCGGCGATGCTGAAGACACGGCGGCGAGAACTGTTGCCAGCACCCGCAGCACGAGCAGCACCTCCCCGCGAGCGCCGTCAGCTCCGTCCCGCTCATCTGCGGCAGCCGCTGACACGTCGCTGCGACCCGGTACGCCTGGCCCGCCGCCAGACCGCCCGACAGCCGTGCCAAGGCGCGGCCACGAGTTGCCGCCGCCGTGGCCGCCCGCGCCGCCGCTGGCTCCGGGTCCGCCGCTGGCCAGCGTCATGCTGGCGATTGGGACGCCGCCGCAGGGCTGCAGGCAGCACAGCACTGCGCAGCGCGGTGGGACCGGTGTCATGCGGCAAGCTTTACAACGAAGTGGTAGGGTACCCGTCCGCCCGCAACACGCCCCCGGCCCAATCATAGGTGTTGCAATCAGCACACACAGTTCTCACCTCGGAGCGCGGCTTCCGCACGTGCCACCCAGCTCCCCGAGCAGCGTCCCGCAGCGGGCTCCTCGCCCTGTCCCGGCCAGCCTCGCTGCTGCTGTTGCCCCAGCGCCAGCACCAGCTGCCGCATGCTGTGCCGCCACAGCACCGCATGCAGCTGCGTGCCGCCCAGCGCCTCACCCAGCCGATGCTCTCGCGCCGCCGCCGCAGCCAGCTCCTCCTCCTGGCTCGGCCGCCAGCCGCCCTCCTGCTGCAGAGCCTGCCCCTCCTGCTGCTGTTGCCGGGATGGACGCTGTCGCGGCATCAACTGCCGTACCACAATGTTGTAAAGCTCTGTCTCGGGCTCCTCCTCCGGAGACGCAGGCGCGCCAGGCTTCGCCGGCAGCTGCACACCCGACAGCAGCAGGCGGCGCGTGCGGGGGCTGATGGCGACGGGGCCGTGCCGTGCCGTGCCACTGCTGCAGCCCGCGGCGCCTGTGCGGACCTCCACCTCCTCCCCCAGCCCTCCCCCAACATCCTCCCCGTGCGCCTCTCCCTCCTCCAGCACCAGCCGCAGCAGGTCAGGCGCGCTGAGGGCTGACGACAGCGCCCCCACCACCTGCTGCAGGACCTGCACAGCAGGGCGGGCGGGGGGGGGGGGGGCAAAGCATGGTTCGACGGCACTGCTGCCTATTGAGGTTGGCATAAAAGCGGCATGCTGCACGGACATGGGGCTAAAGCAAGGGGGGGCTGCTCACCTGCGCATTGCTGTCGTCTCCCAACGCCAAATCGTGCCCCGCGTCCAGAAGCGCGCACACCTCGCCAAAAACCTCGGGGGCCACGGGAGCACCCAGTCGAGCACTTCCACCCTCCACGGCTGCCGCCCCCGGGGGCGGCTGCCCCAACAACTGTAGCAGCTCGAGCAGCAGCTGCAGCGCCCCCGTGCGGACGGAACGCGTGCGGTCCAACAGGCGGGCGCGCAGGGTCGGCACCAGCAGGCACATGACCACCTCCTCGACGTGCTGCTGCTGCTGCAACTCCGGCTGCTGCTCCAAGTGCTGCTCCGGGGGTTGCTGCTGCCCGGCCC